>NW_019100747.1:328789-349928 GCF_001856785.1 Myzus persicae
AAAAAAAAAAATGCTCTTACGACGTATCTTATATTCTTACTAGTATTTTATAAGAATAATACAATTATTATTGTGGTGGTCGCAAACTCGCAAAGCTTTCGACTCACGAACGTCGAGATCAGATGATGATGATGACGATGACGAATAATAATAATACGATCGGTGCTTTTGCACATGAACTTTTGTATAATTCATACTCTCGCAAGCGATATTATACATCCCAACCCGAGTTTCGACCAATTTGATGAAAATATTGTCAACTCGGAGCATGCAGAGTGCAGCTTCGATAATATATATCATATTATTATCCTCGACTGCATAATAATATATAATATAATATTCACCACCCAGACAATAGTAAATATTATAGACGCAAACGATACGTCCATGTCGTCGTCGTCGTCGCCGTTCCGTGCCGCCATTATTGAAGGCGAATTCTCCATTATATATATAATATATAGGTACCATATAATATGACCTAACCTAACCTAAATAATATTTATACATATATACACACACACACACACACATTTATAACATATATTATATACTCGTTTTAGTGTGTATCTCGCGCGACGTATATTTCCAACCGTCGACGACCGTACCGAATGACTTTTCCTTTTCACCTCCACCCGTGCGACGCCGTGATTCGAACGTGCCGTGTTTACGAACGTCGGAAAAACCTCTGGCCTTGCATTAATATTGCTATTATATTATCATATCGTTATCGGTTTTCCGGACATTCTGCCACGCCGCTGACATTTATTCTGTCGTATATCTGATACCTATGGCGCACCGCACATCGATCGGTGTTGTTATTATTCACCGGCCATCTTCAAGTGTCGTTTTCAAGTATTAATGTATTATTATTATTGTGGCTACATTATTAGTATACAAATATTATTATCAATATTATATTACTTTATATTGATGGGGTATAATATTGTTATAATTCATGTATGAAACCTTTCGTTTAGTGTAGTATAGTATAATATTCCAGTGATGATTGGCAAACGGAGGTGGGTGGAGTGGTGGCGAGAAGGTTAAATACTTAGATACAACTCCTCCCCCCCCCAACGAGACCTTTTTATAAATATTCACATTATATACATTTTAAATCATATTTTTATTGATCAAATAGTAAGTATGTGATAATAATTCATCCTAAAAATTGTTGTATAAACTACCTATAATTATTTCTCCTCCGGTAATAATACAGAAGTGTATTTTTTTATTATTTTTTTTATTAGAAAATAAAAAAAAAACTATACTGTTTTATGTTATTGTTCATATTATTAGATCTAAGCCTTTGGAGTTTTCATTGCCTTTAATGTACAGAACAGACTTAACAGACTTAGGGTGGAAAAGATCAATATACTTCCCCTTTATTTCGAGTAAACCAAAAACACACATACACAAACACGGGAAAGCAAAAAAAAAACAACGAAAACTGCGGAGCAATGATGGAAATAGCGGATATCCGTAGACCGAGGACAGACGTTATATTCTGCAGCCCCCGATTACCCCCTCGTTACCCGTAGGTCGACCTCATATACCGAGGGGTTAAAGTGAAATGCGAATATTTCCAGCGGGATAAAAACATGATCAACGACAAATGGATGACGGCCGATATATAATGACGGCCGATTGCAGAAGTCGGGCGAAATGCGAAATTGAATTTTATTGATCTTGCGCTGGTGTGTGTGTGTGTGTGTGTGTGTGTGTGTGTGTGTGTGTGTGTGTGTGTGTGTGTGTGTGTGTATAGTATAATATATAAGAACCATTTTGTCAAATTGCTGGTGAGCGAGCAGCGCTTCCCACACGGACGTTAAATATTAATCATATATTCCTGTTGTGTGATGGTGCCCGAACATTGCTACGCGGAGTATACTGAAGACGGCGAGAAGACAAATGCTGACACTAATTCGATTCCGTTTCCTATATAATATATAGAGCTGATTTCGGTGTTTGTACTGGTGAATGTGTTACACGCAGATAACGGGTAGAAAAATTGGAGTAACAAAATAATCCTGCGAACAAATTATATTATAAACAAATTAACCGACTTTAGGATCCGACGTTACAACGTCACAAATCGTTACATTATATCATTATACAATTTTAAAAACAACTAGTTCGTTCTTCAGAAATTACCGTTATTGGACTATATGAGCCTAATAGGTACGATAACTATATCAAATTTGTATATAAAATTATATCTCAATCATTGAAATCTTTTTTTTTTCATACGACAACAATATTAATACTTAGTATAATGTAGGTATGGATTGATTTTATTGAAGAATTAACGATATATTTTACGTTTGAAATAATAATTACTATGATCATAAATCGTGTTTTATAATAATTATTCAAACTTTAAAATATTAAGTTACTACCTAAATATTAAATCAGTAGATACAAAAATATAATGAAATTGCTTTTTAAAATCTATAGTTTTGGTCTTATAATTATTTTTAAAAAAAATATCACACTCATTTTTCAACTCGTTAAAGTATAATTTTCTTTATGGAAAGTTTATAATTTGTCGTATATTTTTATACCACCATAATTATTAAATATTAAAAAATAAAAATTACTTTGATTTACATTATTAAAAGCATATTTTCAATTTTTCATTTTATGACAAATTTAATGTTATCCGTACAAATAGTACAATAATCACATTTTAAATAAATATAAGATACAACATTACATTATTACAAAAACAAACAAGTAATGTATTATACTATTTCGTATAATGGTAATAAGCTAATAGGCAATAACTGATAATGCATATTTAACATACGACCATTAGTTTCATAACATTATGTACCTATTCCTTCCTCCTTAAAAGTTAAAATTGAAAATGAAGACCTAATTTAATAAAACAATGTTACTAACTCAAATTACTTAAGTTTTTGTAGGATGATGTATAGTTAGATGCCTAGTTCAAATCAATTCCGGAACTCTTTGGTTATGTTACAATAAGTACCAAATTATTTTACGTAACATTATATCTAAATATACCTAAATTGTAATATGATATTTATTTCGAATCATTAAAGTGCATAATTTTAGCATGTTAGTACTTGATTATTGGTTATTATTATTAATTTGACATACCACATAATACAATGTAGTACGTGATTAATGTTGAAGTATGATGAACATTCGTTGTTTTATAATTTGTATTTTGCCTCCCATAGAAATAAAAATAAATAATATATTTCAATACGATTTCATAAAGTAGGTATACTAAAAGCTTCTTAATTCATCACAATGGTCTTTAATCTCCTTTTACATTTATAGAATTTTAAACGACTCCTCCATTTAATTTAAGCTGTAAAGCTATTGAAATTATTATTATTTTTTAATCTATTAGAATAGGTACAGTGAAAAAAAATAGTGATTTATTATTATACTAGGTTGTTTTATAAATTGAATGCAGTTGAATGTGTGACATTAAATTTATCTTTATAAAAATATCAAGCAGTTTATTACACCTCTATATAAATCCAAGACTGGGCAAGTTAGGCAATTTTCTTAAACTCTGTTATAATATAGAACAATGTACGTTGTGTTTAAAGTTATATGTCAATATGTTATTTTTTTTCTCTCATAAAAAAAGTAACTCAACTTAATAAAAATTAGTTACCTAAATTTTTTTTAAACTGAATATTTATAATCCATGACATGGCTATAATAAGTAAATATAATAGAAGTATGGGTTAACATAAAACAATTATAAAAATAAATTGATACATCAATAAATAGAAAAAAAGAATATGCTCAGTCTTGTATGCATTTATAAAAAGTATATATCGTCGATGTTTGATGTACAACACAATATTATTTCAAATTAATATTGTATTATGTTCTGCAGGATAATATTTTCATTTTTTTTTTATTTTAAACGGTCAAAAAAGGTGGTGGATTTCGCTCTGCTGTACATTAGGTGTCTAGAAGGTCGTTGCAATGGATGGTATTAAATTTAGATTGAATGATATAATATCATTGTATACAAAACATGGTTTTGAGCATAGACGGTATGTCAGCCTAGGATATTTTTTTATTGTTATTACTTATTATTAATACGGAAGACGGTTAATTGAATTAATATTATTTATAATATTATTCTGAAATTATCAGTGATGCTGGAAAAATATTAAATATACTTATATAACATTTGGCTGTTTTCGAATCGAATTATAACATGGCAAAAATCGTTAATCTTTGCGTTAATATGTAATTTTGTCCAAATTTGAACTTGAAATGTCTGTAAAAAATAACTGTATTTATATATTTTTTAGATTCTTTAGTTACAGAAGAACCTGCTTAAGTTTGAGCTATCCTTAGCTGTACAAATTGAAAATTTTATAAATTCTTTACTACAAAATCTTTTTTCAATTTTCAATTTGATAAATGCTGACAACATTTGAACTTGAAATCTCCCGAATGCACCATACAGATTCACGTTTCAAGTTGCAGTTAAAGAAAATCTATTCACTTGTACCTCAAACCGGGATGACACAAAAAAACATATCATATCACACATATCATTGTAAAATCAATACATTGATAGCTCTGTTCAGAATCTAATATGACATATTATTTTATAACATCAATTGAAAAGTTCCTAAGTATAATATTATATAATATTCCATATTAAAGCACTCACGCTATAAAAAATTTGAGATGAATCAGATTCATATATAAAATTCAATAGATTCAAATTTAAATTATTTTATGGCTTTTGCAGCACAAATTATGACGTTTAATATTCAATGGTATTGTTAAATGTACAATTTTTATCGTTAGAAAACATTTTATAAACTTTTAATAATGAAAACACACACTGATTGTATCCCTAACAGACCGTTGTGTTGTGTGATAGGAACAGCTTGCCGTTAATCACAGCGTATCCGACGACCTGGAAAAAAAATAATGATAACAATCAATGTTTAATATAAAAATAACATAAATCATTCTTTATCCCAAACCATGATTGTACCGATACACACGCAGGTGGAAACCTGCAAAAATTATTGTAACATGATATTCTAATTTGTGATTAAGTGGTCCTGGTTTGTTTTAATATTATTATGTTTTCATTATTATTTAACTGGTGAGGCTTCAACATCGATGGGGCTGTTGGCCTATTTTTAGTATACTTACATACTAATAATATATAGGTCTACAACCTACAACGAGTCAAAAGTTCCATTATTCACCATTTTTTGTTTGAGTTTAAGTGACTGTTGAAAACAGATGAATTGCTTCAATGTTTTCTTCATACAGAGCTTGTCGGATAGATTTAGAGTCGGTGGGGAATCATCGTGCTCCTGCGTGATTAAGGCATATTTTAATCACAGTGTGGTTATAAACGTCAGGATTTCCCAGCACGTGTTGTATGCGGCCACGTTGGGACCGTAATTTGCTGATGAGGAAGTAGTGATGAGTTAAATGAGTGTGTTCTATTCTGGCTTATGTGATCGCTAAATCGTTAAATCTATAATAAATCTTTCATGTTTAAAGTATAGGTAAGAGAAAGTTTCAATTTTCGATGAAACGTTTTATTTATTTGTGTGTGTGTGTGTGGGGGGGGGGGGTACTTTATTCAAAAATATTATCATATTATTCAGTATGTTATATGTAGATGCATATAATGTATTTTATCATATTACATACTAACTACTATAATAAGTTTGAACTATAATAATAATATTATAATACGCTTATATGACGTAGGTACGATTTTTTTTTTTTGGAATTGCACCCGAGTTGTTATAAGAATAAAGTATCTTCAAATAACGGTAAATTATTATAATTTCAATAAATATTAAAATATGTATATTAATATTATAATAATATTTGTTGTAAAAAATAAAATAACAAATTTGGTCGGTTTATATTATTATTATCGTGAGGTGCATGGCGTACACCGAAGCTGCCGGTGTCTCGGACAGCAGACAAACAGGATTATCGTATAAGTGTTTTCCTGGAGCGATATTTTTATCAATGATTTTAAACAAATAGTTATCGACTACACGTTATTATTATTATAATACATTTTAAGAATGTAATAATTTCACCGTAAATTACTATAGACATTTATTAATGTCGTACAATTAGGATCGTTGAAGTTTCGTAGAGATCCGGTTTTTGTTTTTTTTTCTCGATTTTTTTTAAACGAATACGTCGGGTTGGGTTATAGTATACGGCTGGTCGACAGACAGTAGGTGTAATTATTAATAGTTTGTCGACGAAACGTTTATTTTTCTTCCGATAACCGTTTCATTACATAAATCTACATAAACACTATGCGCGGTGCGTACATAATCCTATTAATATTATATTATATATTAACGACGACGCTGCCGCTGTTAATGATGAATACCTACTATTATATTATTATTGTACAATAATGTGTGTGCAGAGATAGGTGCAAGACAGAATTCGAAAAATATCAATCGCTTGGTCGGTAAACGCGTTTAACAACCGATGACCGCAGCCAGCAACCATCGTCGGATGTATGACGTATAATAATCATATGTGTGATAAATATTGCGTTGGTGTAAACTTTTTTCAAAAACGTTTCTCGCACATTTGCGCGCAAAAGTTTGCAGTTACAGTGATAGTATAACGTAAGCAGGTCGTAGGTCCCTGTATACTAGGTACATTTCACGCTTCGAGAACCACAGAACGCGTTGTGTATCGTAAAATAAAATAATGATAATACAAAATATGTTTAGTTATTTTTCCCCGTCGTCCCAAGCTTGTTTGCTGGTAAACTATCCGTGTGGGTATCCGTTTTAAATTACATACCAAAAAGTATATTACAAGACGTGTACTCGCGCACGCGCACACACACAGCGAGGTAAACATAATAATATTATGGTATTATTATTACTATTATACATAAATGGGCAGTGCAATGCAGCGCGGAAGGACGAGCGCGAAATGGGATCCTAAACTGCCATGCGGGACAGCCACGGCTCCTCAAACCGGTTTGCTCGGGTTGATTTTTTAATTTTTAATTTTTTTTTCGACGGTCGTAAATCATTGCGGTAAGTGGTTGCGAAAAAAAAACACAACAACAGCAGCAACAACAACAACGGCGTATTATATTCCGGCCGAGCGCGGATCTCGATGATTAGCGTCTTCCTCGACGGTTAATTAAACCGCAAATTATCACACGACCAATAGAGTTGGCTACTACGTGTATATTTTATGTAGGTACCTGTTTTAATACACATACTATATATTATAATGTAGATATAGGTAGGTACCGTCGAAAAATATAAAACCGATCGAATCTGCTCTACCCGACGAGCTACTCCTCGGCTCATACAGGTATATAATTCGGCGGCGGGTATGCACCTAGGTACCTACCTATATATACCGCGACAACGAGGCGTACGCCCGCGGTCAAATCTCACAAAATATTAATATGTTCTCCGTATAGTTATTAATTTTCAAGTGCGTGTAATAAAAAAATCGTTAATTTGTTTTCACGTACAATGGTTCGGTTTTTCTTTTTTTAAATTTACTCCCATATAGACAAACACCGCATAAACATATCATTATAATAGTATTATTTTTATTCAATGAACTTGTCCCGGGAGAATATAAAATTTTAACGACACCAATAAACTTATCACGGCCTTAGATTACGACTATACGGCGCATACCTAATAGGTATTATGTACGGCTACTAAAACACGTCTTATATAATATGAATTCATCAACTCCTCCTATATAATATTACGCGTATAAGCTTGTCGTACAGCTTTATTATATGTATAAATGTTTTCTGAATGGCTTGAATCGTTTTCGAATTAGAAAAAGAAAAATCAGACGCAATAATAATAATGATATATTATGTTTATTACACATGCGCATATACGATGTATAGGTATCATTGTACATATACATTTTAGATCAACCTCGAGGTGTTGATGTTAAATGTAATATTTCCCGCAGATTGGAATAGTATAAAATAAATTATTATTACAAGAGCCCGAGGCTGCAGAGTATCTACCTATGTATAATGTATTAACATTTAACAGGAATCATGATAATTACTTTTGTGTAATTACACATTGTGAATGCAATATAGGGCTACCTATAATAATATTATACGTCTATATGTATACGAGAACGGAAAGTCTAATGAAAATATAGGTAATCTCAATATTATTTAGAAATAATGACGAAAACGTTTTTGGTTAATGAATAGCATCGCAACAGTTCAAACTCACCAGTACAGTATATTATTAAATACCTACCTGTCTGATAGATAAATATAACATTTGGGTTTTGGTAAAATTATGTTAAAATAAATAACATTCTATGAACGGAGGGTTTATTTTTAATATTAAATATTTGGGTATTTGATCCAATTTTAACCGAGATCGAATTTTTTTAACTATTGATAATTCCAAACATAATATCAACTAAGTCCAAATCGTTCTTATTACCTAGTATATGGATCTTTTAACAATATTCAGCTGAGCGATGACACCACGATGAGAGGAAAATCGTATTACCTTCCAAAAATTTTTAATTTTTAATTTTAAATTATTTATGAAATCTCATTAGGCATTACTAACTTTTTTATTTTTATAGTATTATATAGGTACCTACTAGGTTTGTTTTTTTATTGAAAATGTTTATAAGCACTTAATAATACAATTATTAATTTCTAAACACGTTATATTCTAGAAAAGTTTTTATTTATACGTATATATAAACAAATGTGTATTTATTAAAGGTATTTAATACATTATTGTTTTATAATGCATTACTAAATTTGGCAATGACTTTCTTTTGACTATTATAATCTATAAAATGATAGTAAGAATATAAGTGAAATAAACATTTCTTTTGATTTTGAAAATGTTAAAACAGATCAGTTTGAGTTGCCAACATTAAACTAGGGGGTGTTTTAGCTCCCCCTCCCTTACTCATGAATCACTACTAGTTGCATCAATGTATATAAATTAGATTTCATCAATTCCATCCGACCTTATTTAATTAGGGGTAGGTACATATAGATTCCATCATGAAAGGTAGCAGTTAATTAACCAATCGATTCTGCAAGTTTGAAGTAGCCTATCTTAAACAACTCTTTTTACATCAGAAAAAAAATGTCAATTAGACGGACTAGAAAAGTATAGACAAATATATTGTAAGCTTACCAAAAAAAAATTATAAATTATAAATTATAATTTTGTTAATCATTTTTAAATAGATAACAGACGCTATTCGATAATATTATCTACAATTTGATTATATTTTTATATGCTAACCAAAAACAATTGACGTGATTTGATAAAATATATTTAAAAATAATAAAATGGAAATTATTTACATTATAAAATATATACTATGTGTCGAGTAACTATTGACACATCTAGATAATACGATTCTTGAATAATATTGTAGAATTTTTAATTATTAAGTTCAATATTATATTAATAATATAATCTATATTATGTACATTACCTCCAACAGAACTAAAAGATCTTTTTCGAAACTTAAACTTATAAAAACCTGGCACAGATCAACAATGGATGAGTCAAGTTCCGATCTTAATCTTATCTTGGTATTAAATTGTACTTTGAGAAGACAATTGGCAAATTTTCCATGAAATCAAATCTATTAAGGACTGTTTTATCATATAAGTAGATTCTTATTAAAAGTAATATCTTGTTATAATATTTTAATTGTCTAGTAAATAATTTAATAAGTGATAGTCATAGTTGTATATAATATAAATAACACCGTAGTGTATAATTTATTTTTAAAATATATGAGTATTATGATCAAATCGTGTATATTAATACAATAATTAATACCCAACTATAATAATAATTCAACTTAACTGATTTTTTATTTAGTAAAGTATTTTTTAGTATTTAGTCTTTCCAGTGGTGGGTGGTATATTTTAGGCTTGACCCGATCAACTAAAATTGTTAAAACTCCCCTGCAGATTAGATAACGTTGATATAGGCATTATGTAAAATGTACCATAATTCACTGTGTTTAGCGTTAAACAATTAAGTCAATGTAATTTGTCATTAACAAATAATGTTAAAAAGTGATCATAATCACCACGGGTCCAAATCGGTAGTCGGTGAAATCGTTTTGGAACTACACACTTATAGTAATGACAGACGGAACGATGCTTTTTTTATCAAAATAATCGATATAAACCAAAGTGTACTGGTCGAATTATACGCAAAACCACATAATTATCACTATTTTAACAATAAATTACTACACCTACAATACACGATGGTATACGGTGTACTTGGTGTTGGTACTCGAAGTCCGTTTAATAATTATTACTGGACTCGGTGTATACTGGCTGAGTAAATATTTCCGTAAATCCATTACGCTCAAAACAATGTTTACTCAGACCACAATCCGGAAATCATATAACGATCGTATACATTCATCATCCCTATAATCAGTATTTTTGGTCGAAACAATAGCTGGAATAATCGTTCCGATGCAATTTGTTTAAGTGCAACTGATAATATTACGAACGGCTTTATTGAATACGACTGATACAACAACAGTCTACATACTATAGATATTATAGCATTATTGGCAGTATAGTGCCTTAAATAATATAACTGTATTGGTTGTTACAGCCAGACAGAATGCAATATTGCACTCGAATACAAATTCTATTCCGTATACCACGAAATCAAAAACGTACTACCCATTTTGATACATTTTCAAATTTGGGCAACTTACAATACGTATCAACTTTATTTTTAGTTTATTCGTTATTGAATGATATCTTTGAAATAATTGTCGTAGTAATACACATCACTGGTACACTAGTAATTGTCGAGGATAAAGATAAAACTATTCAATAATCTTATGAACTCTATGTATACCAAAGTCATAAAATATAAACAATATAATATTATACAATACGGAAATTAGTAATTACTGTGTCATATAGACGCAAGTTGTGTTTTTTATAAATTATATATTTTCTTTTATATGTAATATATTTTGTAGTGATCTAATGTCAAATATTTTATATTTCAAAAAATAATTATGTAGTTCAAAACTTTCCGAACAATCCCATATTTTTAGAATCTCAGGTCTACAATATGATATTATTTTACTGATATATTGTAAACATAATATAATATTAATTATTGATATTGAATATATGTAATACACATCGCACATGAAAAAGGTACATACAATATTATAATACTATAATGTCAATGTACGAAACTTTCCTGGGCTTATATGGGTTTTTAGTTCGTTATCATAACATAAATATCATTAACAGTTAACGAGCTAACAAACACGATGCGAAAATAATTCCGTCAGACCATTTCAATAATAATAATTGAAAACACTGCTGAAACTCGTTAAGTGAAAATCATATTGTTCATATATATTATAACTATAATGAAACTAATCGAAGTGTGTGTGTGTGTGTGTGTGTGTGTGTGTGTGTGTGTGTGTATGTGTGTGTTGGTGGTATGCAAAACTCATCTACTATTTAGTTTTTATACTTTGAGAACAACCATACAAGTTATTTTTTCTTAAGACGGATGTACCACATTTTTTTACAAAATACTTTGCGTAATTCTGGCATTTTTGTTTCAAAAAATTGTATTGAATAAAATAATATGTAAATTAAATTTGGTGAATTAAACAATATATAATGTTCATGATATACACTATTTAATTGATCCTACTATAGAATATTGTACTGGATATAAAAATGCATATTATTACACCTACATTGAATTAATTAAAATCATTTTTTGAGTGAATAAATTACTATCGTTCAAAAATAATTATTTTAATCACCCATAATATTAGTCGTCACTCGTTATCTACTGCAGTACTCTTATTGTATTAAATTGTTTGGAGATTTATCATTAATGGTTGGGAGTGTGTCAGACTTCACTCCATAAAAAATAGATTCAGTTCAATAATTTAAAATTACGTTAGATATCGTTAGAGCCTAAGAGTGTTTTTGATATTTTTTAGTCCAGTAGTTGTTATAGTAAACATATTTTTACGTAGTTATTGCAATACGAAAATTATTGTGTACCTCCCACGGATAGGTTTATTAAAAACAAATGAATATATAATTAATTATTACCATACATCCCTTGCAGTATTATTATTAACGCGGCCAAGGTGGTGTCACGCACAGAGTTTTAAATGTACAATATTATGTCATAACACTACGCCATTAATGTTGCTTTATTGCTACTATATATGTATATATATATATATATATATACAGACACTCACATTATATATTAATATGTGATCATGCAGAATGGATCGATTAAAATACGTGTAAATAGAACACTTAAAAGTGTTTTATGGCTTAAATATTATGTGATGGCACCGTAATCGTCGCTAAATTAATATGTTTCTGGACTTCAAATTCGAAATTTTCAACGAACTAAGTGATTTGTGGCTGTAATCTTTCTAAAAACAACACGAAAATTGAGTTTTTATATAGTGAAGATTTAGATAAAGATTTATCTGTCAAATAAGAAGAACTCGAGCCTTATACATTTTCACACACAATGAACGCATTAATATTGAACACTTTTTTAGAAGCTCTTAAACAAGACAGGGCGAAACAGAAGACAAAAGCTCGGAAAAAATACAGCCCTTATCACAGACGAGTGGTTTACCGCACTTGAATGAACCAAAACTGTCGAGGAGAGGTTCTTGAATAAACTCGTCTTGAAAGTCCATAGAATTAACCGATGTGAAATTCATTATTTATTCAATCCTTCGCTGCAAAACTCGGTTAGGTTTCTTGCGTAGCACTCTTTCAAACATCGTCTGCTACGTCACCCTGCGACGACGATAGACTAAAAGCGTGTTGGCTAAATGTAGCGATGCGTTCGATATTGTTTTAAGTACGACCGAGTAATTAAATGACATAGACGTTAGTCCACTACACGTCTACACCACACACATACCCGAAGAAATGTAATTAGTTCTACATTTTTTCCACTAGTCACGAGTCACCTCGGAAAACGTATGAACTTATTATTACAAAACTCCTCTCTCGCCATTGGTAAATTAAATTATTATACCGAATTATTATTACACGCACCATATTACTATATGTACACAGAGTACACTATATATTTAGACAAGAGATCCCGTCGTTGCGTTTGGGGACACATTTAGCTTGTGAACATTATAAATTATACACTTATATATATTATACTGCGCTGTATAGGAACCTATAAAATATTAATATAATAATATAAGGTTCACAATTTCGAATATCGTTACTACCGTGGTACCGTGGAAGTATACTATTATTAAATTGTGCCTTCTAAATATAATAAATTATCTTATTAGCTGGGTGTCTATCACATTTTCCCTCGGAGTTGTCGTCGATAATTTTAAACATGATTGATAATGTATTGAACAAACGACGATCGGACAACGACCGTTACGACGAGCGACGTGCGATCGTTATTGATTTAAAAGGGCTCTCAAATAAATAAGTCATTGTTCCACTTGGATAGGATGTACAACCGGTTTTCGAGGCTGAGAATGTATTTTCAACCGACAATTTGAGATCTGACCGCAATGCAATTTCGTAGTGTGACCAGATGAGAACACAAATAAATCATAATTATTTCCATATAATTTAACAACACATATAAAAGCGTGTTTCTTATCACAAAATAATGAAACATTTTATAATTAGCTATAAAAAAAAAAAAAATTACTACGATCACACGTTTAATGATGTCCATAAATTCAAAGTTTGTTAAAACATATAAAATCACTTAGGATACACACACTACGGTTTTAGTTTTTTTTTTATATATAAATAAAGCCTAAATCAATAAACATTTGTCATAATTATTATTGTAGGAAAAATAATTCATTCTTTCATTAAGAATGAATTTGTTTTTATATGAAATAAAAGTAGTTAAAAAAGATTGTACCAACTGTTAATTTGCGCTTACTTATAACAACATTCATTTAATATTGATCATATTGGGGAAAAAATAGTTTTTTGTCGAAATGTACATATAGATTTTTCAAAATTGTATGACCAATTTATATTTTAAACTACTCCGGTTTCATTAAACAATTAATGTAGTACAATAGTATGAATGTAAAGTTTAGTATTTAATATATTCAAGTAAGTTTTTATATTGCATTTACCGAACAACTCAAATAATTGACACTGGTCGCAAAAACAAATAACCAGAGTTTTTTAACTAAATAATAATTTCAACATTTTTAATTAATAAAATTATTTTTGGTAAAATTAAATAAAAATAAACAAAAACGAAAGGTTTTTTAGGCATAATAAATAATGGCCAAAAACGAGAATTGACCTATAGCCAATCCAGATGTATGTATTTTTTTTTACCGAGTTCAGAATTCTGTAAGCTGTAGTGCAAAAATAATTTTCTAGAACCTCACGCCGTAGACATTTAGACTAATGGTGGTGTGTGATGCATGTTATATGCCCTTGCTGAAAATTACCCTACCAAATTGTAGTCGATATAACTTTATAAGTCAGTTATTTAATTCCATTAAATATTATATTATTATGAATATTCAAATCAAATTGAATATTATTAATACAATGGATTGCCAACTAAGATTTGTATCATTTTTTTTTGTTTTTACATGAGGATAATATTTCAAACATTGTGCTTTGGAGATGCGAGTCTTCCGGAAATTGATTTCAAACGATGCGCCGTTGCTTAAGGGTACGATATCCAAATGAGTATGTACCTAACCTGCACCAAACCGAAAAACTTTGATACGAATGGTACGATTTTTAATTAGTGTTGGAAATTATCAGATTCTAGGTGATTAAATGTTGTTAACATCGGTCATCAGTGATACCTATCATCAACCTGGAATTTTCAAATGTGCCATCATGGAGTGCCGACGAATAGTCCTATGCGTCAGTTAGATAGTTTGTTATATAGCGTAGGTATACTAGATACATGATATGTTATTACCGTTATGTATCGTTACCATTAGTTTAGAATAGTCTCTGAATAAACGCAAAAACCGATGACACGAGTGGTACGATTTTTAAAATTGTGTTTGAACTTAAATTTTCCAGGTGAGTTAACATTGGTCATCGCGGTAACACTATCACTCTGGAATTTTCAAATTTGAGATCACTGCAAAGTTACTGTCTTATGCGTAAGTTTGATAATATTTTGTCGTGCATATTATTGACATAATATCGTTGTTTATTTATTTGAATTAACACCATAAGGATTATAAGAACAAAATATTAACAATTGAAACTATATATGATCAGATCTTACGAAAAGTGTAATGAAATTAGGTAGCAATGTTATTATTATATACAATTAAAATTCATTTGACAGACGATTCAGTTACATTTATACCATGATATATAATATCATTAATATCCAGTTATGCATATTACGATTTTTTTTAATTCTTCATACCTACCTATTCATATTCATATTATTTTATAGTAATATTATAATATTATATTATTATATAAGGAAGACGGCAGTCCCCTAGTATTTTCGACACAATAATATAAAATGTAACTACGTCGTCTAAATATTGTGTATGATATTTACTTTTCGTTCGTATATTATTATAATTATTACGAAGCGTGTATAGACCACACTACAGACTACTTATTACTGACGACAGAAAATATTTTAAGCTCAATTTATGGATCAAGATTATCGGATACGGTAGTGCCTGGCCCGAGGAGATAACGACAGATTATAGTGCCTCCGAACACACAAGCATAACATCGGGAAATAACCGTTTTCAGAAAACTTATATGCAGTACGATAAGTAAAATTAAACAATACGTCAGTTTAATGTAATAAGTGTCTAAAAAATCATATATCATATTGTTTCCGGAATTGTTTTTATTCAAGCTTATGCTACTCCCAAAATGTAATGTAGGTATCATAATAGGAATCAGAAAGGAGTGTGATATTATTATATATTATTATATTGGTGAAAAATTAAAACAGTTTTAGTATTAGATTCAAATTTTGTATTGTTTATAAAGAAATAACTTTTATGAAATTTATCTAGAAAACATTAACTAAATTTACCAATATTTGAAGGAATTTGATTTTTTCAATAACGTATTTACAACGAACCACTTAACGAAAGCCTATCTTCCTCACTTGTATAACGATGTACTACGATATGAAAAAAAATAACATTATGGACCATAGAATACATTTAAAAAAACCTTAATAAGACTAAGACAATTATTAGAATTTTAGAATTTTTTAATTTTAAAGTTAAGTTTGTATTTTTTTTATCTATTTATATTAGATCATCTCAGTAGAAACTATTATATCTTGACAGTTAAAGTGCATATATGATATTGAGTAATACATTATATTTTACAATAAGAAAAAAAATGGTTTGGTGCGTATTACTAGATATTATTTTGAGAAAGAAAAATACATATAATAATACTTAAAAGTCAAATTAATTTGGCATTGACATTTCGCAATGTGAAAATCAGTTTGGTAATGAGATGGATGGATATTGATTGAAAATATACAAGCAAATTTTATATTAAAAAGTCTTTATAATAACTATGGTTGTTTTTCAGATAGTCTAAAACCTAGATACATAATAATTGAAGTTTATATTATAACCATATTTAAATTAGTTTTTTTATCAACCATTATGATGATAATATATTATAAATATTATATTTTTAAGATGTTCAATTAAAGTTTTACAATTTTATGGTAAAACACTAATTGATAAATAAAAAAAAAATTGTTTTACCTTGCCTATAATTTTTCCAGGATACGTAAGAAAAGTAATTCTTAAAATTTTCGTTTTCATTCATCTGTTGTAGGTAGGTATATCCGTACTTTACGTGTGGGTATGTACCTATGTAGACATTCTCTAGTATGTTGTTTCGCAACACGTATGTACTAATATCATCAAATAAAACAATATAAATATTATGCCTTTAATATAATATTATTACCTGTATTAACTTATTGTGTATTGTATGTATTGTTTTTTGGTTCAATAATAGCCGATTATGACGGCTAACTCGTTGTAGGAAAATGCCCACGTATCTGTAGATTTTGTGATCAACAGATAACTATATAATGTTAGCGTTTCATTAGAAGTAGACAAGTATTATAATAGATGTATAATATAAATTGTGTTCAAGTCTCTAATCGTGTTATTTAATTAATCCGTTATTGCTTAATTTGAGAAAACAATAAAATTATATTGTTCAGACGAGGTAGAAGAAATTGAAAAATGTAATTAAATGCAGATTAACATGTAATAAAAA
Organism: Myzus persicae; assembly: GCF_001856785.1. Taxonomy (NCBI): domain Eukaryota; kingdom Metazoa; phylum Arthropoda; class Insecta; order Hemiptera; family Aphididae; genus Myzus; species Myzus persicae. The sequence continues at coordinate 346,140 of NW_019100747.1, forward strand.
CACGTTTCGATTGATTTCATCAGAAACAGATAACATTAGTCGTCCGACGAATCGTATACCTAGATAGGTATGGTAGATAATATTCTATGAATATAAATTATAATAATGTATGGTTGGCGCGTGTCTTTTATTACTTTTTATAGTTTTATACCGAGTGATCCACATAAGGCCAGATCCTCATATTATAATTAAAACGTTAACAGTTAACATTTTTAGAAAATATTTGTTTAACATAATTCTAAGTCGTTAAAAACATTTTTATTCTTCAAATATACTATATTTAACCATTTTTTATTGTCATCATTTTTTTAATTTAAAAATTGTTTTCACAGATTAAGATTTAATCTTAAAAAATACTTTCGATAATAGTTAATTGATTATTGATTGATATTGTATTGAGCAAAATACCGTGAGCATAACGTATAAATTAAAAATAAATTATATTTTAGTTAGTCTTTACGTAATCGTCAGTATATTATAATTTATAACATTAAGCTATTTATACTCTTTAGAATTCCTACTGTATATATTTGACGTAATATAGTATGCATAAATTTCATTATATTATGTGTTTTTATTTAAATTCAAAAATATTTAGTTGAATTCAAAGTTAAAATGTTCAGTAATTATTAAAACTTAAATAATTTCGTATATCATAGCATTTATAAGTTTTTCTACAGAACAAAATCCGTGCAGAATGCAAAAATTCAGAAAAATCCCTACGTTCGCGTCAAATAATTGTTGTAGACACAGTTCCGAAAAACATGCATTACTGTATGACATAGTCATACATTACCACGGCTTTAAAGGACACAAAACTATAGCCATAAACGAAAAATCTAACTAACACATCACAATAATAATATAATTGTAATAAAATTGTTAAAACTAAAATAATAACAGTGATACCTGCGGTATGGATGCGATAACGCAACACTGCGCTTTTCCATATCCGGCAGCGCACACTTCGGACAAAAATAATAAAGGTCTCCACGTTTTCTTATACTGGAGAAGATTATTTCCTTTTTTTTAACTTAGCAACGCCGTTGTGCAAGACTCATATAATAAATTATGATGATATCTTATGCGAGTACATAATAGTATTTTACACTATAACCTATAATAGAGAGGAAGTCGTATTTAAAAACGTATAAGACCGGGTAATTCCCTGCAAAGCAAAATGAAGGGTAAAAGGGGCCCCGTCATCAGCTGCTGCAGTTCTGCCGAGGGTGCCTAGAGGCATCAGATGTTTAGCAATAGTATATTATGAGTAGGACTCGGATATTGATGAGTATTGCATTTTTTTTAAATTTCTTAGACGACGGTGGGTTTCTAGCTAAAAATGGGCTTCAATATAGCATGTGAATTAAAATAACTAAATTTTATTTTGCATTATTTGATATTTCGAGTAACTCTGGGTAATTTTTACTAGACATTTACCACTAGCTGAAAAAATGAGGATCTTATTAAAATAATTAGTAAAAGTTTCTAAAATATCACTGTGTGAGTTTAAAAAATCATTTTCAGAAAAAAATTAATATTCTATTCAATAATTTCACTCTAATTAAATTATCTCTAGTCATTCGTAAATCAATATATTCTAATATCAGCTAATCAGCATATGATAACTAAAAATTAAAATATCTAAACATTTTTTGAAATTATCTCATAACTTATGAGTGATGGACAAACTATAATGTAGGTACACAGCCATGGAAAACAATGGAAGGCCATTCACTAGCTGCAGCGTGACGAGAGGATCGAATGGGTTTTTAATATGCCACAACACACCGAATACGTACTTTTATGTAGGTATACCTAAATATATTATTATCATCCCAATTTGTAGGTTAAAATATTGACACAAGTACACGACTTTAGCATTGTAATAAGGAAATAGTGCAGTAGTGCAGTGTGTTGCAAACAGTGTATATTTATTGTATTTATAATATAATAATAATTATTGATATTATTTTCACAATGATCGTTAATATATTTTTCTAAAATACCATTTTGTGAGTTTAAAAGTTAAAACACTTTTTTAGAAAAAAAAAACCGCGTCTTTTATCGTTCTCTAAATAATCATATCGTATTGTTACTAATAATAGTTAGGAAATGCACAAATATCAAATCGTTAAATGTGTATGCTTATTTCGTTATCGTCGGCTAAAATGGATGTTGTCGAGTTTCTGTAAGTAGAGGGTGTATGTATTTTAGAAATGAACTCATAATACTTACGAAGTACACAGCCGCCGAAAACAAGGGAAGGCGTTCACTATAGCTGCGGCCTAACGAGAGAATCGAACGCGTTTTTAACTCGCCACAACCCACCGAATACTTTTAAGGAGGTATATTATTATTATTATCCTAATTCTCGAGTTAAAATGGCGACACGAGTACAACGCGTTGTAGTACAGACACAGTGTGTAGCTATCGCCCAGCAATGTATGTATATATATATAGCTTATCAGTATATACTATATTGTGCAGTAGAAGAGGGGTGAGTATTTTACTAGGTTTATTATTATTATTATTATCATTATTCTCTTCTTTTATTTTTTTTTAATTCCAGCGACTGCCAAAAACAATACAATTCCATTTTATTATTTTCCGTTTCCGTCGGTCGTTAAAGCGCGGCAACGTATTTTTTCCTTCTTATTTTCGCCCTCGCGCGCCGTGGCGTCTGCGCATACCGTTTTTCATATGGCTCTTGTCCGCGAGCAATTTATTCGGCAAACGCCGCTGAGGAACAATGGTATTTCATTAAAAATGCTAGGCGACGGCGGCAGCGTCCCGAAGACCCGAAAAAATAAGACAAAATCCGACAATATCGTAGGGTGATGTTCTTATATTTTATTGTTATGTTTTTTTTCCTACGTTTTATCGCGGTTTTCTCGCTTTATAATACTTTGTTTAATTAAAACCCTACCGGCGCGAAAAAAAACCTAATTCATTTCGCACGAAATGTGAATAAGCGCAAAGAGACAAAACCGTGTCACCGTGTAAAATACATTATTTAATATATTATATTGAAATTTAACGTCGACTATATTAAAGCACATTAAACGAATTTATATATAGGTATCTACATTCACTGAGCAGTCGACATGGTCTGTTGGAGCAGTATATACATATACATAGGTTCTACTTGCTACGGCGGCGGCGGCGGCGGCGGTGGTGGCGGGCCGCAAGCTGCACCGCTTTGGTCCGCTAAACCTGCTGGCAGCAGACGACCAGAGAAGTACGTTTTTGTTTTTTAAACGACTCCGGTAAAAAAAAAAAAAACCATACCCGTGTACCTACACGACGTCGTAATACTCACAACCATTATGTATATATATATATGTCGTAGGTATATATTGTGTTAGTGTTACGGGCCGACACCTATTCGCGGAGGCGGACGCGGAGCCGTCCGAGTCTGAACGTTTTCGGTGAAAGATGATTATTATGGCTGTGTAATAATACACGCCGTGTGATAAACATTTATAGGTATAATATCGTGTGCTGTGCGACGTACGAGTGTTATATTATATCGTACCTATTACGATGAACCTTACCGGCCAGACCCAAAAAACGGTTTTTTACACGTCGCATCGGCGGGACGCGCGCTGACCGCAAACGTTCGTGCGGTCGACGCGCTCACAATAATGACGACGATAATAATAATAATAATAATAATAATATTGTGTTACATATATTATGTGTGCATGTGTGTGTGCGTGTGTGTGTGTGTGTGTGTGTGTGTGTGTGTGTGTGTGTGTGTGTGTGTGTGTGTGTGTGTGTGTGTGT
>NW_019100747.1:349963-354325 GCF_001856785.1 Myzus persicae
CTCGGATGTCGCTGATTGGTTCGACTGCTGCAATATAACTATACCAGACGATCGACGATAAAGACCGAAAACCATAAACCGTTTTGTGAAATAATTCATATAGCCCCAGAGACAATGGTTTCGGTATGAAACCGTGTTTTTCCTCTATTTTGTTTTTTCCATTCCGACAATCCCGGGCCACTATACGTTTCATAGTGATTATACTACATACTTCTGCAGTGCACGTGGCCTATATATAATACACAGTATATAACTTTCATTACCACTAACACCTCTACCTTTTTAACGCGTCCGACCTGACTGTACGCGGTTTAATATTGTAATATTGTACACGACGTAGTGTGCATTGTGGCGATACGTATCTGCTGCAGAGTTAAAATACGTCCTCTCAACCCTTTCGTATAATGATAATAATATTGTACGATGTTGTATAATGTGAATGCGCAAATCTCGGTAGTCTATCGCACGTCGTTGATTGTTTATAGTTACATATTTTGCTCGGAAGGATCGCTCGAACGCGGCATTTTAATAAAAATATTAATAGAAATTAATAAACTCAGCCATTTGCGGAGATGGCCAATTCCCGGAATTACGTAATTTGTCTAAAAACCTCGAACATTCTGGGAACCAGTGGGAATTCTCGGGAATCACTGAGCAACAGTATTAACGTATACCTGTTATAGACTTTAATTTATGCATTACGCATCGTAGAGTTGTACAAATTATGTATCTAATCAAAATAAAATAAATCAGCATTTTTATCTTTTATTGCTTTGATATTTCAAGCACTGAAAATCTCATTGTTAAATAAATGGGTTATGGCAAAGCCGAAAACGAGAGATACTGCAGATAGGTAATATGAATAATTATCAAAAGATATAATACGAATTTATAATAACGAATTACATTTTGGTGACATAACCTATCGAAATCCCGATAATATCTTTCGTGGCGGTGGCACCACGCGACAAACTTTAAAAACCGAGACGTCTGGACGCTGGGAGTTCATAATTCATATTATATAGACACACCTACAATATACAAAACTTGAGGTAAAATTTATAACTGTCTAAGAATGGAGAGGAAAGACAGGGGACAATTGCTCCACATAGGTTCTCAATTCTGTTTTCCCAAACATTTATATTAACATAATAGTGTAATAATATATAATAAAATACTTAATAATTTGTACATTTTATACAGTACATTTGTACTATATTACAGTTGAGTACTTTATTTATAAAATAAATCATAATTAATTTTTTAAATTATCTTTGCCCCATCCCTTCGAAGCAAGTTTCTGAACGCCCATGGTCATCATTCTTGGTGACTAGTGAATAGATAATGGTATAATGGTTAGTTGGCCACTAGGTTATGGATTTGGTTAGTGGTTACCATATTTCTACGTTTAACGAGTTTTTAATATAGCACCCCATTGTCTCGATAAAGTGTAAGGATAGGTACGCACAATATTATCGCGGAATCAAAATTCAATAATTTAAGTTGACATCTAGTATTTTATAAACATTCGAACCAGAACAATATCATTTCAATTAATGATTAAATAATAAATTCGACTGCTTAACTGGATGATGAACTAAATTTAAAAAAATTTTCCTGCTTGGTGATGAAAAATTAATTGACGAATATGTTAATTGCTTCCCGTTTCCACACGAAACACCTGATCACTAATGACCGAATTTAAGCACTTTCAAATCACATAAAATTACAACCAAATTCAATATAAAATAAATAGACAGAATATATAATATAAATAGTGTAATTGGGCTCCATAATATTTGGTCAAATTTGATTTATCATGTCTGCAAAAAGTTGTAACATCATCTATTAAATCCGATCTTATCACTGTCACTAATTGATTCGTTTGTCAGAAATTCATTTAGTTTTATTCAACAAATGAACAAAAGTACTTATGTTCAAAACACCATACACTGTAAGTGGTTTACGATAATGTAGGATGTTAAAACTAGTGGTTACCAATCCTTGAAAACATACTAAAATGTTTGTCCTGCAGGTACCTATAAGTAAAATAAAATATGGAAACACAATACACTTGGTGTATGACCTATGAATATTTTGTTAGTGTTTCTATAGTGCTACGATAACAATGATGAAAGGATAATCAACAAAACATTTGTTTGACTTTTTATTCGATTTTTTACTATGTAGTTTCTTCGCTCCTCTCAGAATCCAAAAAACTATTTTAAAAGGTTTCTTCAGTAGTTGAGTAGGTACTATATACTATATAGGTACTTACTTTGAACACAATATCGATCTTTTTTCAGCTTAAAATATTAACTGTATTTATTGATCAATAAATATTAAAATCTACAGTAGTAAACGATTTTATAAAACATCTTTAAATAATCATTATAATAAATAAAACAATATAAAAACAATACTTTTGTAAAAAAATACAAAAATCAAAAAATGTGACTGTCTATAAACAAATAATAATAACTGAAAAAAATTTTAATTTTCATAGATTAAATTGGTATATTATATTCCCGGTACTTTCTATTTTAATAATTGTAATGCTAATTCTAAACTCATTTACAGTGTTAGTGACTTAAGCTTCTTATTTTATGATAAAAAGTCTTTTTTATTCGAACGTATACCTACGCGACACACCACATATTCGAACATTGGTATATTCGCCAAAGGTCTAAAAGACGATTCGTATATGTAATGTGTTGGTAAATCGATTCAAACGAAGTAAAAAATCTGCGTTGTAAAATTATAATGTCGTATCTGACAATCTTGTTCCATTCGATCAAATCGATGAAATATATGCAATCCATTTGTTAGAAATGCTGTAATTTAGAATCACGAGAATAACATTAATAATGTATTATTATAATAATATTCTCATCTATTTTCAATTATTTCAGACACATAATAATGTTTTACTCCAACAATGTTCAATGACTGGCTGTTGGCTTCAAAAAAAATATATCTATAGCATTACTTTTTTATCAAAGAAAATACCGACGTTAGTCTTTCGAGGACCACTTGCATAATATGTGTGTATGACAAAACACGGAGAAGCGGTTCTTTTTATCCTAAAAAAAATAAAAATATTACTGTCAATTTATTCTTATTATAGCAAAATTATTATATTCCTGATATCAAAAAAAAAAAAAAAAATATGAAATTTATAACATGATATTTTTGTCCGCACTGACATCCAACGTGTTTGAATTTTCAACTGAGTTTCACGAAGACATATTTTTATTTATTCAATAGTTAATTTTTATCGAGATACCCGAATACCTATGTGGATAATAATAATTCTTTAATAAGAAACGTTATTTATATTAGGTATTGGCTATTAAATCTGATGTTTCGATTAGAAAATGATTAACATTCAAATTTAGTGACTAGACGTGTTTGACGGTTTAGATACTTCAGGTTATTGGTTGAATATATTACTCGTGTTATTTATATATATTAATTTTTACTATACATAACATATTAAAGTAAAAAACATATAAATTTAATACAGGTATTTTTTTTCTTCAAAATTTTTTTTTATTAAGAAGTACCTTTAAGTATGACCACCGAAAACATTTGTATTACACTCACAAAGATGTATTATAATATTATGTTATTGTTGAATTGTATTTCCAAATGTCAGTTGTAACCATATTATAATATTATATATTACATAATACTACTTGCTTCCCCCTAGAGGTATTTTATTGAATACCAATAACCAGTAACGAATTATTTTTCGCATTATTTTCAGATGTAATTAATTAATTTTTAATTACATTGTATTTATTTTTTATTTATTTAATAACGTTGAAACGGTTTCATATAGTTTAATAATATTGCGTATATTCTCTTTACCCGCAATTAAAATCAAAAACTAATTACTCATCTCAAATCATTAAGATAAGAATAGGGCGAATGTAAGTTCCTACACGACAGTAGTAGGTAAAAAAAATACACAAGTTAGATCCTACACGGCGGAAAAAGGTACGTATGTAAGTTCCTACACGGTAAAAACCAGGTACCTATGTTAGTTCCTACATGGCGGAAAAAGATACGCATGTAAGTTCCTATACGGTAATATCCAGGTACGTATGTTAGTTCCTACACTGTGGAAAAAAGGTGTAAATATGTATATACGATGTATATACGAATAAATATAATATGATGAGTAAAAAATATAATAAAAATCGTATAATGCATTTTAATTTTTCATAATTGAATATATTATAATATAAAGAGTAAAAAAATCAAAAAAAAAATCGCATAACGCATCGTCACAAATAAATATAATATGATGAGTAAAAAATATAATAAAAATCGTATAATGCATTTTAATTTTTCATA